>NC_082365.1:7034343-7041843 GCF_027477595.1 Haemorhous mexicanus | reverse complement strand
CTAACCCTAACCCTAACCCTAACCCTAACCCTAACCCTAACCCTAACCCTAACCCTAACCCTAACCCTAACCCTAACCCTAACCCTAACCCTAACCCTAACCCTAACCCTAACCCTAACCCTAACCCTAACCCTAACCCTAACCCTAACCCTAACCCTAACCCTAACCCTAACCCTAACCCTAACCCTAACCCTAACCCTAACCCTAACCCTAACCCTAACCCTAACCCTAACCCTAACCCTAACCCTAACCCTAACCCTAACCCTAACCCTAACCCTAACCCTAACCCTAACCCTAACCCTAACCCTAACCCTAACCCTAACCCTAACCCTAACCCTAACCCTAACCCTAACCCTAACCCTAACCCTAACCCTAACCCTAACCCTAACCCTAACCCTAACCCTAACCCTAACCCTAACCCTAACCCTAACCCTAACCCTAACCCTAACCCTAACCCTAACCCTAACCCTAACCCTAACCCTAACCCTAACCCTAACCCTAACCCTAACCCTAACCCTAACCCTAACCCTAACCCTAACCCTAACCCTAACCCTAACCCTAACCCTAACCCTAACCCTAACCCTAACCCTAACCCTAACCCTAACCCTAACCCTAACCCTAACCCTAACCCTAACCCTAACCCTAACCCTAACCCTAACCCTAACCCTAACCCTAACCCTAACCCTAACCCTAACCCTAACCCTAACCCTAACCCTAACCCTAACCCTAACCCTAACCCTAACCCTAACCCTAACCCTAACCCTAACCCTAACCCTAACCCTAACCCTAACCCTAACCCTAACCCTAACCCTAACCCTAACCCTAACCCTAACCCTAACCCTAACCCTAACCCTAACCCTAACCCTAACCCTAACCCTAACCCTAACCCTAACCCTAACCCTAACCCTAACCCTAACCCTAACCCTAACCCTAACCCTAACCCTAACCCTAACCCTAACCCTAACCCTAACCCTAACCCTAACCCTAACCCTAACCCTAACCCTAACCCTAACCCTAACCCTAACCCTAACCCTAACCCTAACCCTAACCCTAACCCTAACCCTAACCCTAACCCTAACCCTAACCCTAACCCTAACCCTAACCCTAACCCTAACCCTAACCCTAACCCTAACCCTAACCCTAACCCTAACCCTAACCCTAACCCTAACCCTAACCCTAACCCTAACCCTAACCCTAACCCTAACCCTAACCCTAACCCTAACCCTAACCCTAACCCTAACCCTAACCCTAACCCTAACCCTAACCCTAACCCTAACCCTAACCCTAACCCTAACCCTAACCCTAACCCTAACCCTAACCCTAACCCTAACCCTAACCCTAACCCTAACCCTAACCCTAACCCTAACCCTAACCCTAACCCTAACCCTAACCCTAACCCTAACCCTAACCCTAACCCTAACCCTAACCCTAACCCTAACCCTAACCCTAACCCTAACCCTAACCCTAACCCTAACCCTAACCCTAACCCTAACCCTAACCCTAACCCTAACCCTAACCCTAACCCTAACCCTAACCCTAACCCTAACCCTAACCCTAACCCTAACCCTAACCCTAACCCTAACCCTAACCCTAACCCTAACCCTAACCCTAACCCTAACCCTAACCCTAACCCTAACCCTAACCCTAACCCTAACCCTAACCCTAACCCTAACCCTAACCCTAACCCTAACCCTAACCCTAACCCTAACCCTAACCCTAACCCTAACCCTAACCCTAACCCTAACCCTAACCCTAACCCTAACCCTAACCCTAACCCTAACCCTAACCCTAACCCTAACCCTAACCCTAACCCTAACCCTAACCCTAACCCTAACCCTAACCCTAACCCTAACCCTAACCCTAACCCTAACCCTAACCCTAACCCTAACCCTAACCCTAACCCTAACCCTAACCCTAACCCTAACCCTAACCCTAACCCTAACCCTAACCCTAACCCTAACCCTAACCCTAACCCTAACCCTAACCCTAACCCTAACCCTAACCCTAACCCTAACCCTAACCCTAACCCTAACCCTAACCCTAACCCTAACCCTAACCCTAACCCTAACCCTAACCCTAACCCTAACCCTAACCCTAACCCTAACCCTAACCCTAACCCTAACCCTAACCCTAACCCTAACCCTAACCCTAACCCTAACCCTAACCCTAACCCTAACCCTAACCCTAACCCTAACCCTAACCCTAACCCTAACCCTAACCCTAACCCTAACCCTAACCCTAACCCTAACCCTAACCCTAACCCTAACCCTAACCCTAACCCTAACCCTAACCCTAACCCTAACCCTAACCCTAACCCTAACCCTAACCCTAACCCTAACCCTAACCCTAACCCTAACCCTAACCCTAACCCTAACCCTAACCCTAACCCTAACCCTAACCCTAACCCTAACCCTAACCCTAACCCTAACCCTAACCCTAACCCTAACCCTAACCCTAACCCTAACCCTAACCCTAACCCTAACCCTAACCCTAACCCTAACCCTAACCCTAACCCTAACCCTAACCCTAACCCTAACCCTAACCCTAACCCTAACCCTAACCCTAACCCTAACCCTAACCCTAACCCTAACCCTAACCCTAACCCTAACCCTAACCCTAACCCTAACCCTAACCCTAACCCTAACCCTAACCCTAACCCTAACCCTAACCCTAACCCTAACCCTAACCCTAACCCTAACCCTAACCCTAACCCTAACCCTAACCCTAACCCTAACCCTAACCCTAACCCTAACCCTAACCCTAACCCTAACCCTAACCCTAACCCTAACCCTAACCCTAACCCTAACCCTAACCCTAACCCTAGACCCTAACCCTAACCCTAACCCTAACCCTAACCCTAACCCTAACCCTAACCCTAACCCTAACCCTAACCCTAACCCTAACCCTAACCCTAACCCTAACCCTAACCCTAACCCTAACCCTAACCCTAACCCTAACCCTAACCCTAACCCTAACCCTAACCCTAACCCTAACCCTAACCCTAACCCTAACCCTAACCCTAACCCTAACCCTAACCCTAACCCTAACCCTAACCCTAACCCTAACCCTAACCCTAACCCTAACCCTAACCCTAACCCTAACCCTAACCCTAACCCTAACCCTAACCCTAACCCTAACCCTAACCCTAACCCTAACCCTAACCCTAACCCTAACCCTAACCCTAACCCTAACCCTAACCCTAACCCTAACCCTAACCCTAACCCTAACCCTAACCCTAACCCTAACCCTAACCCTAACCCTAACCCTAACCCTAACCCTAACCCTAACCCTAACCCTAACCCTAACCCTAACCCTAACCCTAACCCTAACCCTAACCCTAACCCTAACCCTAACCCTAACCCTAACCCTAACCCTAACCCTAACCCTAACCCTAACCCTAACCCTAACCCTAACCCTAACCCTAACCCTAACCCTAACCCTAACCCTAACCCTAACCCTAACCCTAACCCTAACCCTAACCCTAACCCTAACCCTAACCCTAACCCTAACCCTAACCCTAACCCTAACCCTAACCCTAACCCTAACCCTAACCCTAACCCTAACCCTAACCCTAACCCTAACCCTAACCCTAACCCTAACCCTAACCCTAACCCTAACCCTAACCCTAACCCTAACCCTAACCCTAACCCTAACCCTAACCCTAACCCTAACCCTAACCCTAACCCTAACCCTAACCCTAACCCTAACCCTAACCCTAACCCTAACCCTAACCCTAACCCTAACCCTAACCCTAACCCTAACCCTAACCCTAACCCTAACCCTAACCCTAACCCTAACCCTAACCCTAACCCTAACCCTAACCCTAACCCTAACCCTAACCCTAACCCTAACCCTAACCCTAACCCTAACCCTAACCCTAACCCTAACCCTAACCCTAACCCTAACCCTAACCCTAACCCTAACCCTAACCCTAACCCTAACCCTAACCCTAACCCTAACCCTAACCCTAACCCTAACCCTAACCCTAACCCTAACCCTAACCCTAACCCTAACCCTAACCCTAACCCTAACCCTAACCCTAACCCTAACCCTAACCCTAACCCTAACCCTAACCCTAACCCTAACCCTAACCCTAACCCTAACCCTAACCCTAACCCTAACCCTAACCCTAACCCTAACCCTAACCCTAACCCTAACCCTAACCCTAACCCTAACCCTAACCCTAACCCTAACCCTAACCCTAACCCTAACCCTAACCCTAACCCTAACCCTAACCCTAACCCTAACCCTAACCCTAACCCTAACCCTAACCCTAACCCTAACCCTAACCCTAACCCTAACCCTAACCCTAACCCTAACCCTAACCCTAACCCTAACCCTAACCCTAACCCTAACCCTAACCCTAACCCTAACCCTAACCCTAACCCTAACCCTAACCCTAACCCTAACCCTAACCCTAACCCTAACCCTAACCCTAACCCTAACCCTAACCCTAACCCTAACCCTAACCCTAACCCTAACCCTAACCCTAACCCTAACCCTAACCCTAACCCTAACCCTAACCCTAACCCTAACCCTAACCCTAACCCTAACCCTAACCCTAACCCTAACCCTAACCCTAACCCTAACCCTAACCCTAACCCTAACCCTAACCCTAACCCTAACCCTAACCCTAACCCTAACCCTAACCCTAACCCTAACCCTAACCCTAACCCTAACCCTAACCCTAACCCTAACCCTAACCCTAACCCTAACCCTAACCCTAACCCTAACCCTAACCCTAACCCTAACCCTAACCCTAACCCTAACCCTAACCCTAACCCTAACCCTAACCCTAACCCTAACCCTAACCCTAACCCTAACCCTAACCCTAACCCTAACCCTAACCCTAACCCTAACCCTAACCCTAACCCTAACCCTAACCCTAACCCTAACCCTAACCCTAACCCTAACCCTAACCCTAACCCTAACCCTAACCCTAACCCTAACCCTAACCCTAACCCTAACCCTAACCCTAACCCTAACCCTAACCCTAACCCTAACCCTAACCCTAACCCTAACCCTAACCCTAACCCTAACCCTAACCCTAACCCTAACCCTAACCCTAACCCTAACCCTAACCCTAACCCTAACCCTAACCCTAACCCTAACCCTAACCCTAACCCTAACCCTAACCCTAACCCTAACCCTAACCCTAACCCTAACCCTAACCCTAACCCTAACCCTAACCCTAACCCTAACCCTAACCCTAACCCTAACCCTAACCCTAACCCTAACCCTAACCCTAACCCTAACCCTAACCCTAACCCTAACCCTAACCCTAACCCTAACCCTAACCCTAACCCTAACCCTAACCCTAACCCTAACCCTAACCCTAACCCTAACCCTAACCCTAACCCTAACCCTAACCCTAACCCTAACCCTAACCCTAACCCTAACCCTAACCCTAACCCTAACCCTAACCCTAACCCTAACCCTAACCCTAACCCTAACCCTAACCCTAACCCTAACCCTAACCCTAACCCTAACCCTAACCCTAACCCTAACCCTAACCCTAACCCTAACCCTAACCCTAACCCTAACCCTAACCCTAACCCTAACCCTAACCCTAACCCTAACCCTAACCCTAACCCTAACCCTAACCCTAACCCTAACCCTAACCCTAACCCTAACCCTAACCCTAACCCTAACCCTAACCCTAACCCTAACCCTAACCCTAACCCTAACCCTAACCCTAACCCTAACCCTAACCCTAACCCTAACCCTAACCCTAACCCTAACCCTAACCCTAACCCTAACCCTAACCCTAACCCTAACCCTAACCCTAACCCTAACCCTAACCCTAACCCTAACCCTAACCCTAACCCTAACCCTAACCCTAACCCTAACCCTAACCCTAACCCTAACCCTAACCCTAACCCTAACCCTAACCCTAACCCTAACCCTAACCCTAACCCTAACCCTAACCCTAACCCTAACCCTAACCCTAACCCTAACCCTAACCCTAACCCTAACCCTAACCCTAACCCTAACCCTAACCCTAACCCTAACCCTAACCCTAACCCTAACCCTAACCCTAACCCTAACCCTAACCCTAACCCTAACCCTAACCCTAACCCTAACCCTAACCCTAACCCTAACCCTAACCCTAACCCTAACCCTAACCCTAACCCTAACCCTAACCCTAACCCTAACCCTAACCCTAACCCTAACCCTAACCCTAACCCTAACCCTAACCCTAACCCTAACCCTAACCCTAACCCTAACCCTAACCCTAACCCTAACCCTAACCCTAACCCTAACCCTAACCCTAACCCTAACCCTAACCCTAACCCTAACCCTAACCCTAACCCTAACCCTAACCCTAACCCTAACCCTAACCCTAACCCTAACCCTAACCCTAACCCTAACCCTAACCCTAACCCTAACCCTAACCCTAACCCTAACCCTAACCCTAACCCTAACCCTAACCCTAACCCTAACCCTAACCCTAACCCTAACCCTAACCCTAACCCTAACCCTAACCCTAACCCTAACCCTAACCCTAACCCTAACCCTAACCCTAACCCTAACCCTAACCCTAACCCTAACCCTAACCCTAACCCTAACCCTAACCCTAACCCTAACCCTAACCCTAACCCTAACCCTAACCCTAACCCTAACCCTAACCCTAACCCTAACCCTAACCCTAACCCTAACCCTAACCCTAACCCTAACCCTAACCCTAACCCTTACCCTAACCCTAACCTAACCCTAACCCTAACCCTAACCCTAACCCTACCCTAACCCTACCTACACCCTAACCCTAACCCTAACCCTAACCCTAACCCTAACCCTAACCCTAACCCTAACCCTAACCCTAACCCTAACCCTAACCCTAACCCTAACCCTAACCCTACCCTAACCCTACAACCCTAACCCCTAACCCTAACCCTAACCCTAACCCTAACCCTAACCCTAACCCTAACCCTAACCCTAACCCTAACCCTAACCCTAACCCTAACCCTAACCCCTAACCCTAACCCTAACCCTAACCCTAACCCTAACCCTAACCCTAACCCTAACCCTAACCCTAACCCTAACCCTAACCCTAACCCTAACCCTAACCCTAACCCTAACCCTAACCCTAACCCTAACCCTAACCCTAACCCTAACCCTAACCCTAACCCTAACCCTAACCCTAACCTAACCCTAACCCTAACCCTAACCCTAACCCTAACCCTAACCCTAACCCTAACCCTAACCCTACCCTAACCCTAACCCTAACCCTAACCTAACCCTAACCCTAACCCTAACCCTAACCCTAACCCTAACCCTAACCCTAACCCTAACCCTAACCCTAACCCTAACCCTAACCCTAACCCTAACCCTAACCCTAACCCTACCCTAACCCTAACCCTAACCCTAACCCTAACCCTAACCCTAACCCTAACCCTAACCCTAACCCTAACCCTAACCCTAACCCTAACCCTAACCCTAACCCTAACCCTAACCCTAACCCTAACCCTAACCCTAACCCTAACCCTAACCCTAACCCTA